>NW_024870915.1:0-15000 GCF_019054845.1 Dipodomys spectabilis
CAAAACAGAACTTAGAAAGTGGCAAAAACTCCCATGCTCCTGTATTGGAAAGATCAACATCGTGAAATGGCAGTACTTCCCAAGGCAATCTACAAATTCAATGCGATACCTATCAGTATTCCAACGTCATTCTTCAAGGAAATACAAAAGGCAATTCAAAAATTCATCTGGAGCAATAAAAGACCATGAATAGCTAAAACGATCCTTAATGGAAAGAAACGTGCAGGAGCAATATGAATACCGAATTTGAATTCAACTACAAATCCACAGTAATCAAAACAGCTTGGTACTGGCACAAGAAAAGACTTCAGGACCAATGGAATAGAATTGAAAACCCAGAAATGACCCTTCAGACCTATAGCCATCTAATCTTCGATAAGGGTGTTAAAAAACAGAATAGAAGAAAGACACCCTCTTCAGTAAATGGTGCTGGCAAAATTGGTTATATACTTGTAGAAAACTAAAGCTAGATCCTTATATATCACCTTGTATTAGAATCAACTCCAAATGGATCAAAGCCCTCGGAGTCAAAGCAGACACCCTGAAAACATTACGTGATGGAATAGGAGAAACACTAGGTCTCCTTGGCACAGGCCGAAATTTTCTTAATAGAGACCCAGAAACACAACAAATCAAAGAAAGGTTGGACAAATGGGATTGCATGAAATTGCAGAGCGTCTGCATGGCAAAGGACATAGCTAGCAAGATCAATGGAAAGCAGACAGATTGGGAGAAGATCTTCACTAGCCCTACAACAGAAAAGGGTCTCATATATAAAATATACCTGGAACTCAAAAAATTAAATCCCCCAAAAACAAATCTTCAAAGAAACAACTGCCCAATAAATAAGTGGGCTAAAGACTTAAAAAGAAACTTCTCTGAAGAGGAACGAAGGATTGCCAAAAGACATATGAAGAAATGCTCAACCTCCCTAGACATAAAAGAAATGCAAATCAAAACAACATTGAGATATCACTTCACCCCAGTTAGAATGGCTATAATCAAGAATTCTAATAACAACAGATGCTGGAGGGGATGTGGACCGCGGAAACCTTACTGAATTGTTGGTGGGAGTGTAAACTTGTTCAACCACTTTGGGATGCAGTATGGAGGTTCCTCAAGAGACTCCACATAGAGCTCCCCTAAGACCCAGCAATCCCACTTTTGGGCATATACCCAAATGTTCACAAAGAAGGCCACACTAGAGGTACCAGCATGACTGTATTTATTGCAGCATTATTTACCATAGCTAAGGTATGGAACCAACTCAGATGCTCCTCAGTAGATGAATAGATCAAGAAAATGTGGTATATATACACAATGGAATTCTATGCCTCCATCAGAAAGAATGACATTGCCCCATTTGTTAGGAAATGGAAAGAGTTGGAAAAAATTATATTAAATGAAGTAAGCCACGCCCAAAGAAACATAGGTTCCATGGTTTTCCTCATTTGCAATAACTAGTATATGTCTGAGTCAAACAGAAAAAGTCAGATAAGTTGATGTTAGGGAAATGAACCTTAAGATATGTATTCCAATGTTTTTTTTTCTTTCATGTGATTGTTTCTAACACATTTATAAGGTGATTTCCTTGTTCCTTTGTATTTCCCTTCCCCACGGCATAACAATAACTCTTGTTTTCACAGCATTTGATGTCGGTATAATTTGTGGAGAGGATCGGAAAAAAACAAATCATTTAAATAGGGATACAGGTGGACCCATTGCAACAATGAGATGTACATGTCATTATGTCGAAAATGAACATTACAACTTTGTTGGTGGGGGGAGGAAGATTGGATGGGGGGCAGAGGGGAGGATGGGAAGGGGTAGAAGGGGAAACCAAGAAGTAGGCTACAATGCTTGATAAAAAATGTACTCATTATCTTGCCCATGTTATTGTAACCCCTCTGTACAGTATTTTCACTATAAAAATATATATTCATTGTTAGAAAAAAAAAGAATCCAAAGCTTGAAAGAAACTCTTTCCCTGACTTTTTTCGAGTGTGTTCTTTATTCATATAAAAATTGTCTATAAACTTCTTCTTGAAAGTATTACAAAAGGAAACAATGTGCCATTTGAAGGCCAGCATAGAACAAAAGGAAATAACGTTGTTTTAAAAGTGTTCTATTGCAAGGAAACAAAGACTTGGTGGTTTTAAATTGTCTTATGCATGGATATTTCACTACTGAGATGATTCTGTTGTTGCAGGAGTCACTTATTAATTCCTTTATTCTTGTCCTGAATTCTCCAGCGCAGTTAGCATTACAAAAAAGCAGGACCCAGCGAGTATGATCAGCAAAAGGAGCCTGTTCCCAAACCAGTGCTTTAAGGATGGTCCCAAAGAAATATGTGCGTTTTTTCGCTTGTTTGTTTGTTTAGTTTGTCCTGGTTCTGGAGCTTGAACTCAGAGGCTGTACCATGTCCCTGAACAAATGTCTTCCCTGGCCTACTTCCCCCAAAGCTGGTACTCTACTGCTTTAGCCAAAACTCCACTTCTGGCGTTTTTGGTGTTTAGTTCCAGATAAGAATGTGACAGGCTTTCCTGCCTGGGTTGGCTTTGAACTGAGAAAGTAAGAAAGCCAAGTGACATCAACTGTACCAAGATTTCTGTTTTGAACCAAGAAATACTAGACAAAGTTTATGATAAAGCTAATATTTGACAATTTTTAAAAGAAAAGAATATGTCTAACAAAGAAGCCATAACTTAAATAACTCCCCAAATGTAGGTGGACTGAATCATTTTGGAAGCATTTTTTCATCTGCTTGGGAAGATAACTATTGACTTCATAGATCCTTTTGGGGAAACAGTCATATTTGCCTGTTGTCACTGGCTTTGTACACATGTATGCTGTACATACTTCTAAGGGCCTTACATAAAGGAAGTCTTGAAATTCTCAACAATATTTAAATAAGATGCTCCCTATATTTATTTTCACATTTGGGGATAACTAAGTACCAAAGTTGTGTAGAAGGCTAGGGTTAGAATATGGACATGAAATCTGTCTCCTAATATTATGAAGATAATTCATGTCATTTTGAGTTACAGTTTCTCAAGAAATAAAAAATAAAGTAAAACAGTAACAGAAACATAATTTTCTATCTTTCCTAACTTTCCAACAGAAATTAGAGAATCCAGTAAAGTTACACCAATCCCAGGATGGTATAGGATTTTATAGGATCACTAGATGGTGAAAAAGAATATAAAAAAAATGCTTCCCCTGGAACAATGGGAAACAAAATCTATACCTACAGATTTTGGCATACCTGGAAAATAGTTTCAACTATGCTATGTCTTTGATATTTTAGGTTTGTTTACACAGCAACTTTCCTCTCTCAGGAAATGACTCTATTCCTACTTAAGGTTTTGCAGCTTATAACCCAGCAACAAATAATGCTTCTAAATATAAACAAGCATGAAACTAACAGTAACAAAAGATACTTCCATTGCCATAGGTGATAAATAAGAATGCTCTTGGGGAATACACAAAAATATTGAACTTTTTCATACCTTTCCTCTTCTCCAACATGAAAAGTTCTAGCAATTATATGTAAAACAATAAAGGATTTTTATATTTTTTATTGTTCACACTAAAGCAAATACACTTTGCCTCCTTGCAAGCCTGACTTTGAAAGAGTCAGACACTCACAATTATATTATAGACAAAAGTTTACTGCTTTGGCTTAGGTGTTTTCCTGCCTTTGGGTGTTGCTCTCTATTATTTTGGCAACTATATAGAAAAACAAGAAAAATCCATTATGTTTTGTTGAATTTTTCAAAGTCAAGCTGTCTTCAAACACAGTTTTCTGTTCCCTTCTTCACTGCTAATTAAAGTTTAATTATTGCTCTTTAAATAACAAAAACATACTTTAATATATATTCTCATTAAAACAGATGAAAACAGGCATGTCTGCCATTGCTTTTTAAATTTTTTCCAAGTATTTTCCTTGGCTATTTTCATTATTGCCTTTGTTCCAGTCTTCTAATCATGAATACAGTGTTACACAAAAAGATCTTTCCAAAATATAGGATGTTAGGCAGAAAAAAATAGATGTATAATTAAAAATTTTCATCTCTTAAGAGATTGAAAAGCTCCTAAGACATTTTGCTATTTCTGGCATGGTGCTTAAACTAAGTGAAATGCATGTAAATGTGACAGTTATTACAAACAATAATTATGGCTTATACTTTTCTGCTCCAATGAGATGAGTAACTTTACTGTCAATGAAATCTCTGACAAGGTTGGAGGGCATATTTATTTTAAGGTAGGAAGGTTAATGTTAGAAAGCCAAGGGAGATTCCTAAAACAGCACTGCCTATCACTTATCAGTTAATTATACTTATAACTATATATAAATTTGTAAGTATATAAATACATAAATATGAATTGATTGAGAAATGTGTGACTTACACAATTGATTCTGGTTACCCAAACCAGAAAACACTTCTCCTCATTTATATAAACTATTATATCTAGTGAGGATTTAAAAATTTTTAGAATTATATTTTAACATTTATGCCAAAATATTTGTTCATTTTTAACAGTTTATTTTTAAATTTTTCGGTTGTGGGGCTTGAAATCTGGGCCTGGACGTTGTCCCTCAGCTCTTGACCTCAAAGCTAGTGTTCTACCACTTGAGTCACTGCCAGTTTTCTGGTGGCTCATTGAAGATATTGTCAAGGAGCCGGCTCCAGTGGCTCACGGCTGTGATCCTAGCTACTCAAGAGGCTGAGATCTGAGGATTGCGGTTCAAAGCCAGCTGGGGCAGGAAAGTCTGTGAGGCTCTTGTCTCCAATAAAACCACCAGAAAATAGGAAATAGTGCTGTGGCTCAAGTGGGAGAATGCTCAGCTTGAGCTGTAGAGCGTAGGGACAGTTCCCAGGCCCAGAGTTCAAACCCAACGATTGACCAAATTAAACAAACAAAAAGTCTCGAGGACTTTCCTGCCTATGCTGGCTTTGAACCATGATTCTCAGCCATCAGATTCCTTAGTAAGTAGGATTACAAGCAAGAACCGCTGGCACCTAGCTACATAATTATTTTTTACACATTTATGAAGTATGGATTGGTAATCCCATTCATTTATATGTTGTGTAATGATCAAGCTATATCATATCCATTAGTTTCTCTATGTAACATTTTTTTTTAGTGAGACTGCTCGAAAAGTTATCTTTTGGCTGGGATGAAATATCTATTCTTAACTATGATCACTTTGCTCCTTATGGTATACGATGAAATATCTATTCTTAACTATAATCACTTTGCTCCTTATGGTATACAATTAATATACTTACTTTTAGTATTGGATGTCTGTTAATTAAACTCATAGAAAACATGAATTGTATGGTGAGAGAAGTTTATGGTTCCATTACTTGTTTTAGGAAAATAATTATGCCTTTTGTTTTCAATTATATTTCTGTGGGAATGTGAACTATTCATTGATTTAACTGTTAAAGTTGATAACTGTTACATTATATCAAGTTGATTCCAAGTTGTATTTGAAAATTGCACATTTAACACAAATATGCTTCCACTTTCTTCTACCACATAAGTAAAGTAACAGTAAAGCAAATCTTGGTGTTAGTGGCTCATGTGTAGAATCCTAGAAACTCAGGAGGCTAAAACCTGAAAATTTTATTTCAATGTCAGTCTAAACAGAAAAAATGTGAAAACTTATCTCCAATTGTCCAGCAAGAAGGAGAAGATGAGAATGTGGCTCAAAGGATAAAGTGTGATCAGCCATGAGCAAAAAGTACAAGGAAGAAAATTAAACATTGAGTTCAAGCTCTTAAAATGGCATAGACACATAAGACAACAATAAAAAGTACTATAAACATCAATAATGAAGACAAAATAGTAGAAAAGATCATGAGAAATGTTGCATAAATAGCTGGAAGACAGAAATCATTTGACAGAGTTTTGATTCAGGAGAGGGAAAAATCACAGTCTCATTGGTACAATCTCATTGTACTCATTTGTGTTGAAACCTGGCTACTGGGTAACAAGTGAAAGAGTAGATTGGATTACCTGACAGAGCAGACATTGCCTGTGACTGACTATGCACCATCCCATTCTGCAAAAATCTAAAATTTTGCTTCCTAATTTAAATAAAACCCCATATTAGATACTATCTGGTCCACACAGACTGGGGTTCTTATTTTGAGGCTTCAGACTTATGTGAGGCTTTTGTTAATAACCAGTCCTGTTGTACCCCCTTTCCTTTGTGCACCTATACCTTACAAAGCTGGCACCAAGCCAAGGCGTTGAACTAGACACCATGGCCTTAATCTCTCCCTTTCTCCAGCTACAACTCTTTTCACATGCTATCTCTGTCTTAGTATTAGTTGTTTTCTTACTAATCCCCACCAGAAAACTCTTATATTCACATAAAGGCACTATAAACATCCTAGTTCAAAAAGGGATTAAAGGTTTACCATTGGCTGAGGCTCTCTTCTGTAGGTTTTCTCCCTAATAAATCTGTGCTACAATATCTCTCTTTTCTTCGTGTCTTTTGAGTCTGACAAATGATTGATTCGGTTTTATGTAATCCCATTTATCCAGCCTTACTTTGGAAATTTTGATCTGTCCCAAGGAGCCCTCGTGTTTCCCTTAACTCTTCCTGTAAAATTCTAAGGTATTGGGACTTACATTGAGGTCTTCAACCCATTTGGAATCGATTCTGGTGCAGGAGGATATATAAGGATCTAACTTCAGTTTTCTGTGTACAGATAATTCCATCAGCACAAGTTTTTTTTTTTTTTTTTTTTTTTTAATTTAATTTTATTTTATTTGAGAACATACTGTACAGAGGGGTTACAATTACATGGGCAGGATAATGCATACATTTCTTACCAAGCATTGCAGCCTCCTCCTTTGTTTACCCTTCACCTCCCTTCCCAGCCTCCCCCCTCCCTCCCACCCAATCATACCCCCCCTCCCCCCCCCCCCCCGACATTGTAAAGCTGGGTTTGACATGACATTTTGTACTTCTCATTGTTGCAACAGGTCCACCTGAATCCTTAAACGACTTGTTTGTCCCCATCTCCTCCACATGTTATACTGACATCAAATGTAGTGAAAGCGGGGGTTACACTGTGGGGGAGGGACATACAAAGCAACAAAGAGATCATATTATAAATGCGTTAGAAACACATGCATGAAAGAAACAAAAACATTAAAATACATATTTGAGGTTTCGTTTTCCTAACATCACATTATTTGACTTTTTCCGCTTGACTCATACCTATACTAGATATTGCAAATAAGGGAAACCATGGGACCTATGTTTCTTTGGGCCTGGCTTACTTCACTTAATATAATTTTTTCCAAGCCTTTCCATTTCCTAACAAATGGGGAAATGTCATTCTTTCTGATGGAGGCATAGAATTCCATTGTGTATATATACCACATCTTCTTGATCCATTCATCTACTGAGGGGCATCTGGGTTGGTTCCATGTCTTAGCTATGGTAAATAATGCTGCAATAAACATAGTTGTGCTGGTAGCTTTAGTGTGGCCTTGTTTGTGATCATTTGGGTAAATGCCCAAAAGTGGGATTGCTGGGTCATTGGGGAGCTCTATGTGAAAACATTACAGGATGGAATAGGAGAAACCCTGGGTCTCCTTGGCACAGGCCGAAATTTTCTGAATAAAGACCCGGAAACACAACAAATCAAAGAAAGGCTGGACAAATGGGATTGTATAAGGTTGCAGAGCTTCTGCAGGGCAAATGACATAGCTAGCAAGATCAATAGAAAGCCCACGGACTGGGAGAAGATCTTTACTAGCCATACAACGGACAAGGGTCTCATATCTAAAATATACTTGGAACTCAAAAAATTAAACCACCCAACAACAAATCCTCAAAGAAACAACTGCCCAATAAGTAAGTGGGCGAAAGACTTAAAGAGAAGCTTCTCTGAAGAAGAAAGAAGGATGGCCAATAGACACATGAAGAAATGTTCAACATCCCTAGCCATAAAAGAAATGCAAATCAAAACAACATTGAGATATCACCTCACTCCAGTTAGAACAGCAAAAATCAAGAACTCTAACAACAACAGATGCTGGAGGGGATGTGGACAGAAAGGAACCTTACTTCATTGTTGGTGGGAATGTAAACTTGTTCAACCACTTTGGAAAGCAGTATGGAGGTTCCTCAAAAGACTCCACATCAGCACAAGTTTTTAAAGAATTTGTCTTTCTTCCATCCTGTGTTTCTGGCTCCCTTATCAAAGATTATGTGCCTATAGGAGTGGATTCATTTCTGGGTCTTCAATTCTGTTCTATTGATGGAAATCTGTGCTTCTATTGAAAAGAATGGCATTACTACATTCCTGAGGAAATTGACTTCTCTGTAAACTGAAAAGCAAAATTATAAGTTTAGAATACAAAATTGAGGTAAGTTTTGAACACATAAATTATAATATATAGAAAAAAATGTGGGAGAGAAAAGATAAGATGAAAAGTAGAGTAGCTATAAATTGAAGAACTCATAAACAATTACCAAAACTATTCAAGGGAGCTGGGGTAAAGCTCAGTTGTAGGACTAGACTAATATATACAAAGCCATGGGTTCAATCTCCAAGAAGACCTAATAATAAGTTAATAAATAGTAATAATAAAATAATTACTTGAAATAAATTCTTTCATATTAGAGAGGCCTGAATCCTAAAACAGCAAAAAATACCCTCAATTCTTGTATCCAATGACATGAAAATACAAGAATGAAGAGGAAATAGTTTACCTTTTCTCTCCTTTCTTTTCCTTTCCTGTTTTCTTCTTTTCTTTTTTTCTTTGGCACTACTTGTGCTTGAAGTTGCTAAGGCTCTGACCACTTTAGATTATTTTTCAGATGAGGTATTACTTTTTGGCCAAGCCTCCCTTGAGCAATAATCTCTTACCTATGGTTTCCACAAACGAGAGATAACAGAGAAATTACCCTATATCTTGCTTTCTTTTTTGGATTTTCTCACGACTTTTTTTGGTCAGAACTGGCCCTGGATATCAGTCTTCTAAATCTCTGCCTTCTAATTAGCATGGCGTAGTTCATCTAAAGCTTGGACCCATATTGTTTTTCATTGTAAACATTCAATATTGACTTCTGTTTTCTAGATATCTTTAAATTCAATTGAGGTTAGTATGGATCTTTATGATGTTATAAGAAGAACATAGAGAATCCCTTGAATTGTTTTTTCAGTTTCTTTAAATATTTATAGTATGATATTAAAAGTAGGACATTAATATTTCACAAGTACCTTATGTAGACTTCAATTGTTTTAATGATTTTGTGCACACATTAAGTTCAATATAATTTTATCAACTCTATATGAATAGTTACAGACACGTTTCTTTAAGTCTGTCTCATGCTTCCCTTTTATAATTAAACCCACTACTTCCATTGGTCCCATCCCAAACCTGTTTCACCCTGGAAACCAAAACACCTTTTTTCTCCGATTTCTAGGTCATGCAATAAATAAGCTTTTAGGATTGCCCTCAAATCTATGGTAGATTATTCCCTGTTGTTGTTTGCCGTAATATTGTATTGTATTCACTCGATTAGCCTTTTGGTTCTGTTATTAGAGAATGTAGCACAATTCGTTTCCCATTCACCTGAAGAAAGCCTGAATTGATTTCCATTTCTTTAACTAGAGGAAATAATGCTGCTATAATCCTCTGTGTTTTGGCCTTTGGGTGAATGTTACAGCTTATTTCTATGAGACAAACCTGAAGAGCTCAATTGCTGTGCTATACTCTAGGTGGTTGCATATTTCATATTCAAGGAACCTGTCAAAATGTTTTCAGAAGTGGCTTTCCCATTTGAGATTCCTGCCAGCATCCAGTTTCTCTGTTTCTTGATAGCATTTAGTATGGGCAATATTGTATTATGTGCAGTAATTCTCATACATGTTTTATGATGTCATTTTTGTTTTAATGTACCTTTATGTAGTGACTGATGATGCCTTTCTTGGGCTTATTTTTCACAAGATGTATTTTGCTAGTTTCTAATTGATGTTCTTTTTAACATTAGTTTTTGAGAGTTCTATGTAGAGTATAATTTGAGACATTCTTCAGGTATAGGATTTGCAAATATTTTATCCTTGACTATGGGTACACTTCATCAACATTATCTTCATCATCATCATTATCACCATCTGTTGGGTCTTTGTCCATCCCATGAAAGATGGACGGGGTCTGAGGAAAGGTCAGTGCGGCCGCTGGCCCTTTACCCAGCCTCCTTCAGCCGGGAAAAAAAATCAGACGCAGCAGGAGGTCAAGTCAAGCAGGAAGAAACTCATTTATTAACAAAGAACAGCACTTTTTAAAGCAAAAAAGAGCAGGTGGCATGACAAGGGAGGAAGAGAAACCAATCACTGTCTAGGTCACACCCTATCATGAACCTAAGCTTCCATGGGCTGGTTACACACTTAACATAAAGCAAATTGAGCTCTGCCCACTCAACTCCCTCTCAGCACCATCTTTGCTGCCCATGTGCCCTACAATAATCATCACCATAATCATCATCATCATCATCATCATCATCATCATCATCATCATCATCATCATCATCATCATCATCATCACTATTAGTAGTATTACTACCATTAGTTTTGTACATGTATGTATGGACCTGGGACATGAACACAGGATCCCTGAGATTAGTCACAACTTGTTAATAATATACCATTTCAATCATGCCTCACTTCTGGCTTTTTTGCTGATTAATCAGAGATAAGATTTTCAGGGACATTATTTTGTGGGCTGCCATCCATCAGCAATACTCACATCACAGCCTAACAAGTAGTTAGGTTGAGATACATGAGTTCCCTGCATATGAGCTTTCACAGTCTAAATTATTTTATACATTTTTGAGTTCTACTATATCAAGTTTTCCTTTCCTATAATTTTAATGCCAAATTTAGGTATGCTTCATCTCCAAAATTGTCAAGGCATCTTCCTATGTTATACATTTACATCCCTCTTTTTGTTTTATAGGCCACCTTCAAATCCTGCTTGAAGTTAATATTTGAATAAATTATTTTAAGTCAATGTTCACTTTTTAATTCTCCCCAAGATTGTCTAACCTATCACCACTTATTAAAGAGAATGTCACTCCACAAGTGTTTGGTTTTACACTCTTATTAAATATTCCTTGATAATAATTATGTGCCTCTAATCTGGTGCTGTACAGACACATTGAGCTGTATAATCTTTCCTCTACAAATATAACAATTTTACACTAGCAGCTTTAATATTGGATAGAGAAATATGTTCAAGTTTATTTTCCTTTGTCCATGAATCAAAGAGTGATTGTCAGGTTTTTTTAGAAATTTTCATAATCTTATAAATAAAACTGTGAAGCTTGGCACAGTTAGCTCACGATTATTATAATAGCTGGATAAGAGGCTGAGATCTGAGGATTGTGGTTCAAGGCAGCTGGAATATGAATGTCTATGAGACTCTTATCCCCAATTAACCACCAGAAAACCAGAAGTGGCACAGTTGCTCAAAGGGTACAGCACTCACTTAGAGCTGAAGAGCTGAGGAACAGTGCCCAAGCCCAGATTTCAAGCCCCATGTATGACCCCCCAAAAAGGGGGTGGGGACAATTAATATCTTTGCTCAATTGTGTCCTCCAATACATAAAAAGTATAAGTCTCCATTTACTTAGATTTTTGCTTTTATATTCAGCATTGCATAATTTTCATTGAGGGAAAGTCAACAACACTTTAATACATTTTGACAATATGTGGAGATGACACAAAGAAATTCACAGAAAACAGATGAAAAATAAGGGGCAATGGGAATGGAGACAGACAGAAATGGATTAATCAAGCCCTTGATCAATATGTGAGTGTGTAAGATATTTCAATAAGATTTCTTTGTACAATTAATATACACCAATTAATAAATACCTTCCAAAGGCATTGGTATTCAAGTATGTCATAAAGTATATACAGATTTTGTGGTGAAATGAAAGATAAATGAGAAAATACATACTTATAGTAATTGTGTAAATAAACTAAGAATTTGGTCAACATTCTGAGGGCTCATGGCTCATTAGAATAGAAGGCCCTTGGTATCTAAGATAAGACTAAAATGTTAGACTTCAACCTATCTTTAAGACTGCTTAATGGTATTGCCTTTTGAGTAAATATTCTCTTTATTGTTGTTGTTATTGCTGGGGGTGGTCGTGGGCCTTGAACTCTGGGACTGGGCGCTGTCCCTCATCTATTCAGCTCAAGGCTAGGTCTCTACCACTTGAGTCATAGTGCCACTTCTGGTTTTCTGGTGGTTTATTGGAGATAAGAGTCTCATGGACTTTTTCTGCCCAGGCTGGCTTTGAACCACGATCCTCATTTCAGCTTCCTGAGTAGCTACAATTATAAAATGCGCCACCGGCACTAGGCTTTAATCAGTATTCTTAGTACAAAGAAAAAATACAAGTGATTTGGAACCAAGCTGTAGAAGGCTGCCTTTTTGGCTTCAGAAGAGAGCTGCCTGGTATCATATGAGTAGATAGATTTAGGAAAAATTAAACATATAAGTCCACATGGAAGGCTACAATACATTTTAGTGAAGTTCCAAAAATGATAAGGACATGAATTGCAATAACTAGCTTGGTAATAAGGGACATGTTTAGGAGTTCTGTCTGTATTGTTACTGTTGTAAATGTACAATGTCATTTTATTCATTTTTGTTGTTGTTGTTTCCTTAGTATGTTCTTTCCTCTATGGAATATCCCCTGTTGTCACTTTTCTCGATTTTGATACCTTGCATCTTGTATATACATGTCTAATCTGGGGAGGGTAATGGGAATTACAAAACGCTGAAACAAGGAAACAGGATGACATACTGCAACACAGATACCAATAAGACTATATTGGAAATTAACCTTACCACTTCATGCTTCGAAGAGTGGGGAGAAAGGATTGTGGGAGCTGGGGGAGGGAAGGGATAGTGGGATAACAACAAGGAAGGAAAGGGGTAATAATGATCAACAAGTAATATACTCATTGCCTTACTTATGTAATTGTAATCCCTCTGTGCAACATTTTAACAATAAAATAAAATAAAGTAAAATCAATAAACGACACGTTTGGCAAATAAAGTAAAATGCTAACTTACAGACAAATGAAGATAATAATAAACAGGTATGTCTATATACATGTATATATACATCTGTATATTGATATATATGTATACATGTATAGGTATTTGTGTATGTACACATATAAGTATGAATATATGCATATGCACATAGTGTGTATACATATACATTTATTTAAAGAGACTTGAATAAGAAATATATTAATGCCTATGAAAAACCTTAACCATCCTGCCTATGAAAAGCTGAAACTATCCTGAATATGTTATCAAAAAATCCAAATACATATCTTTATATTGATATACCAAAATCCAAATAATATATGGAAAAATCATACCATACCTATACACTGCATACATATAGAGATTAATGGAAATAGAAAAAACAATAGAATAGCAGTGCACAATCAATATGTAGAAATTGGAATCTTTATATATTGGTGCTTGGCACTTAAAGTGATATAGTCAGTTTGTTATAAATAATGGAAATCTAAGATATTACACATAGAATTGCCTCTATGATCCAGCATTTTGAATCATAATTTTTTTATTTTTTATTTTTGGGTCCGGTCGTGGGGCCCGAACTCTGGGCCTGAGCTCTGTCCCTCAGCTCTTCAGCTCAAGACTAATGCTCTACCACTTGAGCCACAGCGCCACTTCCGGCTTTTTTCTTTTTGTTTATGTGGTGCTAAGGAATCAAACCCAGGGCCTCAGGCATGCAAGGCAAGCGCTCTACCACTGAGCCAACTTCTCAGCCCTTGAATCATAATTTTCTATACAAAATATATTTCAACATATGTCCAATGAAACACATGTACAATTATATACATAAGAAAACCTTTTATAATAACATATAATAAAATATTGAAATGCCCATTGAGGGGATTATAGAATTATACACACACATACAAATCAATATGGTATATCCCTGGGAAAAATTTATATGGACTTGGTTTGGAAGCTAATTTTACTTGGGAAGAATGGATAAAATAGACTTCAATTTCTAATTATATCAGCTTTTTAAAATGGACACAGACGTAGTTGTAGACTATGAAGTAATGGTTGGTCAAGTGGAGGGTAGGTTGAAATGATGACAGGAAGTGTTGAATAATAGATATTGGAGTACTGTGAGAGTGTAGCTATGATAAAATGTTCTAGAACTGAAGATGATATTCATAGTCCAACTCTTTAACATTCTATTAATCATTGTACTTTATCGAAGAATTACAGATTGCATTTGCATTAACCTTAAGAAAAATTTTAGAATAGTAATGGGTGAATCTGAGTAATAATTTAGAATTTAAAATCACAGAATTCTATAATGCACACGTTTAATATGTTGATGAATAAGACTGTCAATAAAATATGATCGGTGATATATCCTCTGAGTGACTGTATATGACACTGCAAGTCAGTGAATACTCTACAAAATTATGTAAATTGAGGAATGAGATAGGACTGAAAAGAATGAGGGATAATGATCATCAAGATGCATTGTATTGAGCTGGGAATATGGCTTAGTAGTAGTCTTAGGGGAATAGTGTGAAGCCCTAGGTTTGATTCCTCAGTTCTACCTTAACAAAAAAAGCTGGAATTGGCACTGTGACAGAAGTCATAAAGTGCCAATGTGAGGAAAAGAAGTTCGTGGACATTGTCAAGGCCCTGAGTTCAAGCCCCAGGAGGGTCAAAAAGAAAAAGTTGCATTGTATTAAGATAGGCACTAACGGCTCATGCCTGTAATCCTAGATACTCAGGAGACTGAGAATGGAGGTTTGAAACCAGCCCAGGTAGGAATGTCTGTGAGATTTTATCCCCAATTAAATGTCAGAAAAATTAAAGTCCTACTGTGCCTCAAGTGATAGACTTCTACGGTTCATCGAAAGGAGGTCATGC